>NC_056716.1:308630-321988 GCF_018831695.1 Puntigrus tetrazona
AGAATTTGAAATAAAACATGAACTTATGTAAAAACATAGTTTTGTACATAGTTGTGCTTATATTGAAGCATTTTGAAGCTGACTCAATAATATCGTTTGCTACAGAATATGCAATTATATTGTCTCGATTATCTGATTGGAGCAAATTTTACTGCAGAATCATGGGTAATGTAGATTTTAACATGAATTCCCACTATTAAACATGATTTTTAAAAAAGCTGAAATAATGCACATGCAATCATCAATAATTTTGTTACATTGACCTTGTAGCTCTTTAAAGGTTTTAAAATCAATTCTCCCATGAAGGAAATGAATAACTGAAAATGCTAACTGAAAATGATACACAGAAAGAGTATGAAGGAGTGCTGTTCTGTTGTAATAAAGAGCCAAGAAAAATTCAGCCTTGAAGAATGTAGTAGTGTTTAACCATAGCACAGGAAGCTCACTGGTCTTTGAGAAATAAAGCATGTGGTGCCAGACATTAACTCCCACGCTACGTCCTGAACGTTTGGCAGACAAGCCATAGAGAAGAGCCATAGTAAGAGCGCTGAAATGATTTAGAATAAAGAGCTCACAAAATCATTTAATAAAACAAAATCAAATATTAGATCTAGTTGATTGGCATTCTAAAAATTGGTGTTGATTTATTTTTCCCAATAAAAAAAACAAGCTATTTTTGAAAATGGATATAAACTGACCTCAAAGCCTTGAATGTAAAAGACAGGAGTGCTTTGAAGTCACGGGGCATCGTTTCAGCAGCAGAACACACCGGTGTGCATCTAGAGTGTAAACACGTGAGCACACTTTTACACTTCCTCTGAGGCAGAGAGAGGTAGAGGTGAGGTCAGTGCGCATTGTTTCCTTTCCAGTCGCTCCTATATATTTAAAGACCATAACTCACTGCATGGAGATGCCACACAGGTTGCGGCGACTACATAAGCTTTACGGTTGTTTGTAATGGAGCTCTTTACAATTCTGGCTGACAGCCTGCGGTAAGTAAAGGATTTGTGCGCACAAACATGGTGTGCATCCTTGACAGGAGCCCCCCCCGGATCTCTATAATCGCCACACCTGTTTAGACTCATGTGATCATGTAGAAATACTCGCTATGTCTTGCTGCAAAGCCGAATTAGAAGTTTCACCTTATCTTATACGTTTAGGTAGGGCTACTCATGGTTTTGTGGTCCAGGGTCACGTATATGCTGTGCATTTTCTTCCATGCCGATTTCCAGGCTGGTTCATTTTTGTGGTATAACCTATTTTAGACAAACGTGCATCATAAACGGAAGCAGAAAAAAATGTAAACTGGTTTGTTGTTTTAGAATGTGAGAATAAGCTGCAATGTGAACCATACTTTTTTGCTGCAAGTCAGTATTTCTCAGTCTGCTGACTTTCTTTAGCAACTTGTCTTGTCACCTGTTTTTAAAGACGTCACTGCCACACTTGACGTGACTTTTCAATTTGCGACAAGACTCTTAATCACGATGACTGGAAGTTGGATCAAGTGGTCATAACAGTCTTCCGCTGACGAGACCCTCAAGCAAAGTTGGCACGACACAAGCTAAACTGCAAGTGAAAGACAAGAAGGACTATAAATACAAATGCATTCATTAATCTGAGGATGCAAGGCTATATCCAGCTAAGTAGTGCGCGTCAGATGACTGCGTAAATGCGAAACAAATTGTTAAAAGCCACCAATCTCTCAAATGAACAGACATCTCGCCCCAAAGTGAAGTATTTGTCTCTATTGCTTGGCTGGTATGTTTTACAGCTGCAGAATGAATTGACTTGAATCATTATTTGTTCAACGGGGCGTGTAAAGGTGCTATCTATTTAAAAATGTTCAGATGAGCTGTATTTACACACCGGAAGCAGGTTTGAAAAGCATTTTAAATGTCTCTCTCATTGGGACAAGGTCATTCCTATTCACATCACACAATGAGGGAGAGAGATGAAATTTACAGAAAGCTTGGATACAAATTTCATCTTCTGACATTTAATGCAGGTCCCCTGATTACAATGAATCACCACATAATCAGTCAGAAATCCCACACACTGACCCAGGGGCAGCATGCAATTTATGCTATATAGCGCAGCCAAAAATGTTTCATATGACAGCCATTTAATATAATGTTATAAGCCGTGCATTGATTTATTGAGTCGTTTCAATATTGTAATCGACTAACATTATTACGTTAAACTTCAAGATATAGATCACCCAAAAATTAATATTCTGTCACCATTTACTCGAGTAGTTCAAAACCTGTATGAATTTCTTACAGTTTGAAAAGAGTTTGTAACCAGGCTGTTTTGGGTCACTATTGACTCCCGTAGTATTTTTTTTTTACCTACTATGGAAGTACAAACATTTTTGTTAAATATCTACAGAACAAAGAAATTCATACAGGTTTGGAACTACTCGAGGGAGAGTAAATGATGACAGATTATTCATTTTTAGGTGAACTATTCCTTTAAACCCACATCTCTCAGAAGCACATTGACAGCAAATCAGTTGAAATTAAATTAAACTAAAGCAAGCCTGAACTTCACACGCTGCATACCACCTTTAGAAAACACGTTAGTGCAGCTTGTTTACAAGTTAGCTAAAACCGTACTTAAGAGACCCCATTACTTCACTGAGAGCATTTTCACAATGGTGAACATGACCCGGTCTCCACTAACAATCAATAAGCGTTTCTCTGATGCTATATACAGTGTTGCAGAACAGCAGCAGGCTTTTGTTTACCTGTCTCTTCACGGCTTAGGCTTCAGCGCCCTGTCTCTGTTGCCGGGGCTTTAGAGTGTCTAGCTGTCTCGTATGGTTGGGAGGGTAAAATACCAGCGGTGTAGTGGTGTCTTGTGTCAGTGTCAAGGCACTGAGAGACGACCCCCGAAAAGCCGCTAGAGCTTGCAAAGATTGGGAAGTAATGACCCCTCCGCATGTGTTATTAGTCATACAATAATACCTTTCAGTTTCACGCATTCGAATAAATATACACAGTAAAAACTGTAATACTGTGAAATATTATTGCAATGTAAAATAACACTTTTTGGCATACATTAAAATGTAATTTACTTCTGTGACGGCAAAGCTACATTTTTTGTGGAAATTATATATTTTTGGAATTCTTT
Source organism: Puntigrus tetrazona (assembly GCF_018831695.1). Classification (NCBI taxonomy): domain Eukaryota; kingdom Metazoa; phylum Chordata; class Actinopteri; order Cypriniformes; family Cyprinidae; genus Puntigrus; species Puntigrus tetrazona. The sequence continues at coordinate 311,763 of NC_056716.1, forward strand.
AAATAAACAGCATTTATTTAAAAAAGAAAAATTTGAAAATTATAAATGTCTTTTACTGTCATTTTTGGTCAATTTATTGCAACCTCGTTAATTAACACTTTACCCAATTCTCACTATTTAACAGCTGCTTATTAGCATGCATATGACTAGCATAGTGACTATTCATTAGTAGTTACCAAGCACATATTAACAATTTTATACAACAATTTCATAAGTGAACTGTGTTCTGAAGAAGATGAATGAATGAAGTCTTACAGGTTTGGAATGACGAGGGCGAAAAAATTTTTATTTCATTGTAAACTATCCCTTTAACGACTACCTTACTATTAATCAACAATAATTCTGAGCTTATTGGGGCCAAGAGTGCAGTTAGTTGATAGTGAAAGCTTCTCCTCAAACTTCTGAACAATATTCTACATGTATATAGTTTTTTACACAATAGAAAAATGCAAGAATTTCGCTTAAAATATAAGAATTTCTGCAAAGCAGAGAGAGGGAAATGGTTCATTTAAAAGAATGACGAGACGAAAGAGTTATACGTGTCACATTTGTCAAATCTGTTATTGTTATTGTCTTTATTTCTGGGAATTCTGTTGAAATGTTGCTACTAAAAAAACAACAACCTTATATTTCAGTCCATTTATTCTAGAAAGGCTTGTTCAACTGACAACTAAAATGACTCTAACAACATAATGACAAGCAATGCCACATAACAAAACACAATGAATAATACAACAGATGCATTTGCATGTTGAATGCTCAATGGCGATGTTTGGCAGTGGTTTGCGGTGTTGTGATGGCTTGCTCTCAGTGTTTTCCAAAAATTGATTTCCTAAAACGCTCGACCAACACTGTATTCAAACGTGCCTAAGCAGTGGTCGACGCAGCAAGCTATTCATTGACATACACATAAATATACTGTAAAAAATGATGCATGGTTTTATGTACGAGGTCACTGGATGTTCTGCAACTCTTTATTCAATGCATTTACAGTAGCGGCAAAAGAATTATCTGCATTTAACTTCAAAACCGGCTGAATTTCTATCAGCGTGGCAAAAAGTGTAAAAAACAGTCAACAAAAAAGTTTGCATGCAGACGGACAGTAAGTACCTGCAAATTGACTAGGGAGTTGTCAGATTTGTTTTATTGGTACATAAAAGATATTAATACTGTACGTTAGATGATTTGTAATAGAATGCTGGGATGCAGTTTTCCTCTTGAGACTTGCCTGCAGTGTAATAAGAACAGAGCGTGGACCCTAATGAAAAAACTAACTAAAAATATCTAGCTGCTGGAGTAGAAATAAAGTATGCCAAGTTATGCCATATCTCTCGTAATAAGAGCTGAGAGCTCCGTCAATCCTGTATAGTATTGGCTTGCACAGTATTTATCAGCAAACCGAATTGGGCGCATTTGATTTTTATGGGAAAGTGTTCGAGAAATGTAACGTACCTTGTCTTTTTGTCTAAACTGTTCATCACAACCATAAAACATTCATTGCCAGCTGTTGCATACCAACTGTTTTATCCCTCGAGAGTGAGTTCCCACCAACAGATTACTCATTAAATCTGTCATTGGAAAGGTAGAGAAAATGTTGCTGTCAGCACAGAGTTTGCAGTAACAAAGAGAGTGGGAAGAAGCTCTATGAAATGGGATGACACATTTAGTATCATAATTCTACAACTGTCTGAGACACAGGCAGACTACAGACAGCAAGTCATGTATTTACTGAAATTGAGTTTCTACTGAGGGAAAGGACAAAGATAAGGATTCTCTAAAGTCTATGTCCTAAGGTCTGACGATGCAGCTAAGTAATAGCGCCGTCAAACAGTTAACCAATTAATCACATCCAAAATAAGTTTTTGCATAATATAGTTGTGTGTACTGTGTATATAAATACACACATATAAGCATAAAAACAATAGGTGTAATACTGCTGTAATACCCCCCTAAATATTGTAATCAAACAATTTCTTCTCTTCCCTGTCTATTTGTGTGTGGTGCGGAAGATGGAGTCAGCGTTCTGAAGCAAAGGGAAGAATGTTAAATGAATGTTGAGTCACTAAGGCCACGTCCACAGGAAGATGCATTTAGCTGTATATGCATACATTTTTTTATTGTAAGATAAGCCCGGCATGTTGGGAGAGTGTAACCAATATTTTTTGGTCTCAGAGTCAGTATTGCCAAAATTGGAAATGTCCAATATCGTTCCAGAAACTCAAGATTATTGTATCTGGAACAAAATTATCGTACACCAGATAAACATACAGAATATAGCTATTTTAATAGACCAACAACTTTTTAACGCAACCTGCAAATTACCACAGTAGATAAATAACTAGGAGTATGTAAGTGTCCAAGTTGTCAAAGACCGCAACACAGTGCTTGTTGGCTTAAAGCAGCACTATGTAACTTCTTTTGTGTTAAAAATGAGCAAAATGCAAATAATGAGTGGGTTCATCATGAATTCATCTTCCAAATCGACTTTATGTCTTATCCCGAATTACTACAGTATACTTATAATAAGTGCTTATATTCAAACTACTGTATCCGCGTCAGGTCGTCACCGCTGCCGACTAACACATACCTGCGTGAATCGCCATAAACCTAACCTAGGAGAAGTAGCTCCGGTTAAGTCATGAATCACACTTGATTTGCAATCTATCAGGCAAGTCTGAGCTTGGTGGGTGGAAAATGTAAAAAAGTTGATTATTTTTGCCCCCCATGAGAAATGCATGATCTAATTAGATCTACTTGTTACAAAATGAACCAGGGCTGTCACTAACGACTATTTTGTTCATCTAGTAATCGTCTGATCATTCTGACAATAAATCAAGCTATCTTTTTTTTTTAAATAATAAAAATAGACCTAAGCAAATGACAGATTTTAAAATGACTTCGAATATATATAGCAATGAGGCAATAAATGCAAGTAATCATATGGTTTTCTTGAACAATAGAGTTAAAGTAAGTAATGATAAATATAATCGTAAAAGTTCACGTAAAAAAATTCAATTACGCCATATTTTATTCACCCCAAAGTCATCCTAAGTGTATATTACTTCTTTCTGATAAACACAGTATGAATTTATTTTTACATTTATCCTGGCTCTTCCAAGCTTGGTAATGCTAGTGGATAGCAGATATTATTTTGAAGCTCCGTAGATCAGATATATCCGTCATGAAGCTAACCTATACGCCTTCGAGAGGTTTGTCACATGTCCTTTGAAGCATATGACTCGACGCACTCTAACGCACCTTCATAGGTCATAGGTCAGCCAAGAAGAGGGATATATCCAATTTACGGAGCTTCAAACTAAAGTCTGCTATCTGTGTCAGACTGTGTTTGTCTGAAAGAAATAAGGCCAGTGGCCTGATGATTGTTTTTACACTTTACAGCGCAAGCTAATCCTTGTTTAATATTGGCTAAACAATATTAAAATGTCATCTTAATCTTTAAAATTATCCACCTAGAAATTATTTGCCCAATTATTTTATGACATAAATGCTTAATTTCTTGAACAATTACATGTGGACTTCAAAACATGCAAACTCACGGCATCTAACATTTAATGTTAAGAAAGATAATACTTTGTCCTGTAGTTTTGTAAATGTATAAATCTGATAGACCAACGTTATAAGCAACATGTTATATGGAGTTGGAGGTCCATGCATGCAAATGATAACAGCTTGTGCTGAGAAGCATTTACTGTGAATGGAGCCACTCGGAGCTAGACATATCCTACATGCATATAAATTAAGTGCATATTAAACCTGCAAAGCATATATTTAATTTAATCACAGTTTTTTTGAATTCACAATAGCACTGTGTTTATGATGATACTAAAGCCTATAAAAGCCTAAAAACAGTCAAAAAATTACTGCCATGGATTCAAATGTAACATTTTTAACAATTTTAATGTTATTTAACTTTAATTAACCAATTTAATTAATCTGCAACAGCCCTAAAATCACTTACCTAGTGACCACTTACTGTCTTTATTAAAACAACAAAAGTAACATTTCAAATCAAAAGTGCCAATATAAACACGGTTCAAAATGATACAAAAAGTGCAATCTCTCTACAAAAAAGTTGAGGTCGTTTTAACAAAAAAGCGAGTTTTTTAAAGAATAAGAAAACACACATTTGGAATTAACCCTGCACTCCATTTATAATCACTGAAGCTGTAAATCAAGTGCACTTCTGCGCTTTTGCAAAACTTCAATTACAATTAAAGTTGCCGTCTCTATTATTTCTATTGTATCAACACTTGGATTATAATGAAAGGGTTTGTGATTGTGTAGTACTCAGAATCCACTCAATACCTCTAAAAACACAGGACTTCACTGACTGTCTGTCTTTAACGCGTTTGATTGATCGCTGTGTTCTCGTGTTCAACAGACAAGTCTGCGATTGACTACTGTACAAAGCACATCCAGGCCTAGATTTATACAGTCCTGCTTATATGTAGCTACGTATCAGTCATTAGTGTGTGTTGCCGGCTAACGCTTTCTCAAATCACTAAATGTTTATCGGACAGTCAATTGCCCTAAAGTTGACATGGAAAAGCCACTTCAACCATTAAACCAATGACCTCTCTGAGAGGTATGAGATGGAAAAGGTCTCCGCCTGTCTTTGAAGACAGATAAAGAGCAATCTGTTCAGTATCTGAAAAAGACACGTCTCTGACAACACATCATGAATATGATGACAGTCTGAGTGTCCATACAGCATAAATTTATACCTTGACTGGTCAACCCAAGACACTTATCTCAGTTAATGTCTACTTTACATCCTGCTATTTGATACAGAGGCATCAACGAGGCACTGTCACGAAATGAGCTCATTCATGGATAAAAATAGATGGCAATTTGACGTAGTCCATCATGCAGCTTGGAGATTTTTGGCAGCTTGCAAAGAGATCGTAAAGGCTGCGTATCTCCAAAATCGATTGTGACAGTCAGAGGACGCTGGAGAGAAAAAAAAAAGCAAGAGGGATCAAAAAGAAGATCAATCAGGTGACATAAACACCCTTGGAATAAGACGTCACTTGCACATGCCTTTACTTATGACCTTCTGCTTTTTTTGAGGGGGTTATTTAACAACTGGATATAAGATCAGCTACTTATAAGCCATGATGAAAGCCAACAGATTGGACAGTGCTACACGACTAACATTTTCATCAAATGCAATACCATGAACAATGCCGATATCCAATACTGCAAAATGTATTTTATGTTAACTATTTTTTCAGTTCTGTAGTGTATCAGTTCTCTGCAAAAGGGGAAACCGTTTCACTATTTATGACAATACTAAAGGATATGTATCCCCTTAAACTTGAAGCTAACTTAGGTTGGTGAAATCCTGGTGTCCTTTGATCATAAGCAAATGAAACAAGCATATCTTTAAAAGTCCTCCCACTTATATCCACAAAGGTAGAAAGAGGATTCTTTCAATTATTTTCTCTTTGTAGGATTCCAGCACATGATATTGAATAGACAGTAAAATAAGGCTCCCGTGGATGAAACAAGGTTCAAAAGGTCTTTTCAATTAACTTTCTAATCCTTCTGTTAAGCAAACCGCTGTCTCTTCCCGTCTATGATGCCAGAAGTGATTCACAAGCCTCCTTCACCTCGGATGAGAAACCTCAAGAAATTCAATAGCTCAGACGTCTGGAGAAATAAGATTAACCAACAAGTCCTTTCACGCATCAACAGCGAACAAATTGAGCCTTGAAAGTTAGTAGAAGGGAAAGTATAAAGATGAGCAAAAGAGAACGATCAGAGATACACAGAGTCTGTATAAATAAATTAATCAGCCGAACAAGGCAGCCACATTCTCATTTTTATCATTAATATAGACAGTATGCCCTGATGTCACTACAGATGTGTGGGTGGAACATTGTGTTAACATGCTAACTAACAAAAAATGACAAGAAAACAACACCGTCCATATTGTTACATCAGCTATAGGTGCAAAGATAATTGACATTGGGTGTAAAAAAGACAATAAAGAAACCCTCGTCGTATTTCTAGCGTGGGAATATCCCTTTCTCTATCTTTCGCTCTAATCGCCTATCAGATTTCGGTGAACCTGACAGGTCAGGGTAACGTTAAACGATGAGCGAAGAGCGTTTGAGTGTAAACAGAACTGCTCTAAAGGCACCGTATTCAAATGACATGTAAAGCAACTTCACTCTAACTCCAATGTCGCGCAACTGGACAAACTGGAACGACATGTTACGCTGGTTAACCAATTAAAAAGGCTGTCAGTTCTCTTCTGTAACAACGTTTGTTAAAACCCCTAAAGTAACTCTTATATTTTGTATTATATGGGGAAAAAAATATTATCAGAAGGGAAAACTCTAAATAAATATCTGCAATTTCTGGGCCAATTTCTATGTCGGAACCTCACTCTCAGTAATCCATCATTATTTAAAAATACTGTCTTGATAGTGTATTGCCATGATCAATCATAATAATGTATGTGACATCTTTAGAATGAGAAAATAAACTAGATTTTTTTCTGAGGAAGATGAGAAAATGTGTCACTTGAAGAGACAAAACTATGGGATTTTTTTATAGCAGATAAGACATTGGCTAAATTTTGTCTGCCAAAAAAAAAAAAAGTCTATTATTCATTGTCAGTAGCGTAGTGTAATGTATGAATTATCTGGTCAGTGCAAATAATTCACATTTGTTGGGAAATCCATCGCCCTCTGAATTCATGAACGCACCCATCGGTTTTGAGCGTAAAAGTTCATGAAACAATGTAAATGCGACCAGAAAAACAGGCAAACAGAGTAACAGAGATATTCCAAGGACAAAAGATGATTCTTCCAATGTGTAGCCTCAGAGCAAGCATATGCAAAACGGTTTTTGAAACCTATTAGCATTTATCTCAGAAAAAAAAAAACACTTGGCACTTGTGGCTGCAGATTTGTTAAGCCCTGATAAGGAGCCCAGAAGGCGTGAACGGGGTAAAAAAAAAAAAAAAAACATACCACATCTAATTGAGCTGCTTTGAGTCTGTTCATATTCCTCAGTGCTTTACTGATGCTGCATAAAACTGATACTTGATGTCTGAAGTAAAAGCAGAGGCGGAGGTCCACTGAGGCCAAAGGAAACATGGATCTCAGTTTAAAATAGTCTCCAGCTGCCTGAGGCCCAGCGGTGTGGCCCTTCCTCTCTGTGAGAGATGTTGTTTTGTCGTTGTGGAGGATGTAAGAAGAATCAGAGTGCTGCTGTCGAGGCCTACAGAAAGTAAAACAAGGCAGGTAATGCGGCTCTTTGATCCGTGCCTTATCCATCTGACCATTTGTTCGGCTAAAATCTATTGTTCCCTCTTGATTCAATCTGCTGCCTGTATGAGTCACTGCACTCATGCCCACACACACACACACATACACACAAAAGCTAAATAAGTGACACACACACACACACAGGAAGGGCAGATTATGTTCAACCAGTGATGTGCTATATTATAATATCCCTGGTCATTGAATGTTTGTGTTACGCGATGAGTCATGCAGACCTGACTTGCCTAAATTTAGATTCCTAAAATAGCTTAAAATCCAGGCTGGTTTGAGAATAAAGGTCACGGGGTATATTTAAGCATTTGTTGGGGAAATAATGAGGTCAAAGGTCAAAACTAAAGGACAGATCCAGTAAATCGGTTAAGGTTGGGCGATTTAAATATTTATAACCTTTAATAAATGTAAATCTAAAATGTAAAAAAAAAAACAACTTGATATTTTTTTGGATTTTGATGCTACGTTATATTTTAAACATTATTTTTATGTTATATTTTTGTTCCAAGGAAGCATCATGAATAAAACACTAGCTGAATATAATCATTTTTAATAAAATAACACAACAAAAATTATATTTAATAAGTTTTACATTTATATGCATGAAGATATTTACACTACAAGTTTAGGGTCATTTATTTTTTGATGCCTTTTAAAAAATGCCCATATTTGATCAAAAATATAGTCAAAATATGAAATATTTTGAAACATTAGCCATTTAATGTCCTGAAATTTCAATATATTGATTTGGTGTTCAAGAAATATTTCGTAATATTATCAATGTTGAAAACGGGTGTGATGCTTAAAATTTCTTAATGCTTATATAATATACTGTGATAAGATTGTTTACCAAACAGAACGTTCAAACATTTATCTTAACAAAATTAAAAATACATTTATTTAAAAAAAAGTTGATCCTTGTTTCATGGGTCCTTGCTGTACTTTTAAATGGTATACATAAATGTCTAATTTTATACAATAAGTCTACAGTTTCTGAGTAATAACAAATGATCAAATTAAAAAAAAAAAAATGATGAAGTCAATAAAAATAACAGCTTGAAATATTATAACATTAACTTTTTATCACCAGTAACGCCCAGCCTCATGTTGACTAAGATATAGATGAGCGTTAAAACTGATTTGAGCTATCTGATCCTTTCTCCAATAGCTAGTTCAATGATAATGAAACACTTACTGGACAGAGAATAAACTGCTATGATTATTTTGCATTTTATTAAACTACAGGCTTTGAAATATCACATTATTCTCATTAATACAAGCAAGCAATGTTTCGCTCCATCTGGGACAGATTATCCCAATCCAGGACCCACCTGCTCCCTCAAGTTTCATTCCTCTCTCCAACACAATTTTATTTCCGTTCCACCTGCTGCCGGCTTGCGCACTTAACCGTTTTAATAAACGTCATTTGTGAACCTGTTCGAATCAGACGTTTAAAAGAAACCGATTCGCAGAAATGTCTCAGGCTTGCGCAACCGAGAAACGTGCTTCACGGAGAAACAAATATAACAGACAGCCCCAGCTCCAGCCGGCTTTCGTTCAGTTATACCGCCTGCCCACAACTACAGCATTTTCCCCTCACACCACAACAAATCTATTTAGGTGGGACCTGAGGGAATGCGGACCTCCAGTGCCATTTCCACGGCGAGCCTCAATAACAAGCTCAGGAAAACACCGTGGTGGCTCACAGAAAGACTCTCACAACATAAAGCGACATTATTCTCAAATATTTACAGGAATTTTCACCACCCACCACGGCATCTGAAATTATTCAAGACATTTACGGCGAGCTCTCCCCCTCCGCTTCTCTCGGCCTTCGCGAAAGCCCCGTGCCCTTCTCACAACATCGCTGCTTTTGCTATGCGAGTAAACAAAGTCTGTTTTATATTTTCTCTCGGGCATTACATTTGTGTTTAGGCAATTCAAGTAGGAGTCTCGTCCGTGTTCTTGTATGTGGCCGAAAGACAGATATATTATATCAGCCCCTGAACCCAAACACCTGGTGCTGATCCACACAAACACGCACACTTCTCACGCCGGTGTTATTTTTAGACCTCTCTCATCCTACAAAGACAGATGATGCTCATTTCATCATTCTGCACAGCTCGATTCACATCAGTGTCAATCTCTGAAGGCCTTCGGACTCATTTAAATGGGAATTGAACTGCTGCCGGCCTTGACTTTTTACAATGCCATATTTACATTCACACAGAGCTAAGAGAGATTATAACGGATCTCTCAATTAAAGATAGAAACGTTCCTCGGCTGCAATAATAGACCTTCATAAATGTCTAGCATGAATTAATAATAAAGGTTTCGCGCACGTACAGTAGACCCAGTGACAGACGGGGCATGTTAGTAAGACCCGTGCTGCTGCCCGAGTCCCTTGTTGTAAAGCGACATTTAAATGTCAGATGAGCCGTTTAGACTAAGGCGTGAGAAATTTTGAAAATGAGGAGGCATTTATTTAAAAAAGAAATCAATTTTAAACATTCCAAAATGAAGTTTAGTTTGAAAAATGGCATATACTATCATTCAAAGGTTTACAGTCGATAGGATTTTTCAAATGTTTCCTTAAAGAAGACTCTTGTGTTTGTCAGGGCTTTGATTTCTCATCCCAAGGTGTTGTGGATTTTAAAAATTTAGCTTTGTAATAGGAGATTATAGAATATATAGACTATACATTTTTTATTCAACATATATTTTTCATTAACGTTATGCTAAAATAATAATAAAAAAAAAAAATATAGCAATCAATCACATTTAAAACATAATTTTTTACATAATATAATACATAATATATATTTTACTTATGTATGTTTTACATATGTATGTATGTTTTCTGTTTATTTATTATGTGTATATATAAAAGCACATACATTCAGTATATATTTGAAA
>NC_056716.1:322088-325353 GCF_018831695.1 Puntigrus tetrazona
TATATATATATAGTGACACTGATGAATAAATAAAATAAATAAATGACAATTAGATGGATCGCAGACAGTTAACTGTTAACTGGACAACCCAACAGGCAAACAAACTAATAGCTGGCAACCATTCGCCCCATAATTTAGGTCGAAGAGTAAATCAACAGTAATCATTGAGTCAAACCTCTGCCTGGATTCAGTTATCAGGTAGCAGACAGCGGACACTGATCAGCGCGAGAGGCGAGAGAGAGTGATCGCTCGTTGGGGAGGGCTTTGCGGTTGCACTCGCATCCCCGCGGTCTCACAAGGACACAATCAGAAATGTACTATCGCTTACTTTATAAAGTAGCTGGCGCCTTCCTCGGTGAAGCCCTCTTCCCATCCCCGCGGTAAATCTACGAGGAGAGAAATATTTGTACAAAACTCCATTAAGTTCTTAATGAAACAGAAAGTAGCCAGCCATCAGTTATGCAGAGGACGTGTTTCCACAGTTCACTTTAAACACATGTCCCGCAGTATCCGACTAAGGGTGCAAAGTTTAGACTAGAAAGCATAGTTTGTTACCGTACCTGATCGTATCATGTGTCCTGAGTTGACAGGTTCACCAGTGCGGGGATGGAGCCAAGTAGTGCTGCGAGTTTTGTCGCTGGAAAACAGAAACACCTGTTACGAGACCCATCGGGAAAGGTGCGGATTCACCAGAACCACGATCAAATGCAACGACTGCGATTAAACCCTTCGTAGGCTGCTTACTTGATGAAAAATACCCTGCCATCCCTGCACACTCCGTAGGACCAGTGCTCAGGTAGTGTGTCCCGCCCGAGCGGAGCCGCCATGATCCCGGTTTAAAGTGAGAGCTGCGCCGCAGAGTTTCCAGGGAATCGGACAGTCCGATAATCACCACTAGGGCTGCACTGCTGTTAAAGGGGCAGGCCAAACTTGGAGAAAGTCTTTGTCCCAGTTATAAGCCGACAAAAAAAGAAACAGGGCATCATTAATCAGGCGGGATGTTGATGCTGGGAGTGCACAGATGTCGCCGACGAAATTCTAGCTTTTATTAAACCAAAGCCAATTCTGTAAGAGTGTGACTTCACGCAGATCGAGTTACACTTAGAAACCAAAGACAGATTAACATTCCCGCAAGTCACACGCGCATTCTGAAACAGTCGGATACTTGTTTTTACCTTGCAAGATTTGTAATAAAGCCAGACTCCATTTGGACATGTGTTGTTGTGTTGCGGTCATGACAACAGCCTTCACTGATTTGAGCTTTTTGGCAAGTCACAGTGGCTAATGATTTAAATGACAATAGTACGAAGTGAGTGATTATTTTAGTCAGGTTAGGCCTGTCTGTAAGGCAAACGTTTCTCCTGCGTGTTTCCCAGCCAAAAATATCCGACTGAGAAAACATATCTTGCGGAATAAACATTTTTTTCTTGAGTCCTAGACATGCTGAGGAAGTCTTGTTGGCTCCCTGCTGACAAAGACAGCATAAAGTTGCTTTGTTTACATTTTCGCGCCACTTTTCGAGATCCGCGCGTGCAGCTCGAAAATATTGAGTCGTTTGATTACCTTTAAATATAGGTATCTAGACAAGACTATTATTATTATTTAGCTATCCAGGTATGTTATTGATATTTAATTAATGCTCAGTGGTAGTCGATCATATGCAAGAGAAACTTTAAAAAGTGTGTAAACTAACGTTAATTGCGTCTCATTTTATATTTCAGAGCACTCCTATACTTAAATATACCTAATAAATAAATGTAATGAATAATTGGTTATCTGATTTAATATTAACTAACCGGGCTATCCAAAGCATTTGCTGGTAAATGGACACATGAGCTTGAGCTAATATTTGGACAAGAATACGCTTCCTCACAGAAAGCAAACGTGCCAATACGTCAGGACTTAAAGAGAAATCTCTGACACGAAACTCATACCTAAAGACTCTCCCATACATTCTTGATCATAACCGCAGAAACACACCCGGTCAAACTTCTCACTAAGGCAGGGCAGAGTCACTACAAAAGAAACAATCCAACTGCAACAACAGCTGATTATCCTTCCACTAGGCCATGCTATTTATAGCCATCTACAGTCTGTAGTCTGGCTGACAGTTGACTGTTGACCTTATACTGTAAAATATCTCCTTTTTCTTTATGAGTGTTTAAAAAAATGTGCATAAACAGGGTGAGTTAATTCTTTTTGCAAATGAAATGTCTTCAAATATTCAGTAANGTGTGTGTGTGTGTCAGTGTCTGTCTGTTATGGTGTTATGGTGGAGACCTAAAACTGAGGACTCACAGATTCTAGGGGACTTTTGAGCAAAAAGTTTGAGCAAAATTGAGCAAAGAAGCTAATAAAAACCATTACGCCTATAGACAGTCCCCACAAGGATAGCTCAACAGACATGTGTGTGAAAAGTTTCTATATATACTCTTATGTTTCAAAAAAGAGAACATTTACCTGTACTTTTTAGGGAGTGAATGAAATGGGAAATAAACTAAAGTGATTAATAGTGAGATTATATATGAGTCCAGTTCAAACAGCAGGTGGGGATATTTCACAAATGCTATTAGTGGTTATTGTTCTATGGGAACAGCGAGCTTAAATTCATAACTGTGCTCTGGAAATAAACCCCAAAAAGCCATGCTAAAGTAAATGTGTTTTATTACTAATGTCATTGTACGATTCTCAGTAAGCCATTATCAAATTCTAGACAATTCCCCCTGTGATCGTGAAAATAGAGATTTACACTCGAAAACTGTTCAAGTGTTCAGCTGGTCATGCAAGTTAATTAATTATGTTAATAGGAAATCGGTTCGGTGTAAAACAAAGGCACTTTTGTATGGTAAAGGAGAGAGTCTTGCTCTTGCTCAGAGTGCACCTCTAAAGGTCATTCTGTGCAGGCAGCAGTTAATATGGAAGGTCATGGTGTTTGTTCTTGTTTGTGTGTGTACCAGGGTGAATAAAAATGACACAGCTGAGGATTTCAATCTATCAGCTCTATCACTTATGACCGCCTTTGGTCGCACTGAGGATGAGCCATCTCAACCATGACATTACAATAATGCTTACGCTGCGCCAAACTGGACTGGTCTTCTCAAGCCAACCATAAATTTCATCCTAGTATAAGAGGCACTGCTCAGTGTCACGCTACATGTGTCAGTGTACCACAAGACAATGACTGTATTACAGTGAAATAAATTATATTTAGTGTAATTATTATTAATAAATTGTCATCATAAGATTAGTGTGTGTGTGTGTGTGT
>NC_056716.1:325453-329989 GCF_018831695.1 Puntigrus tetrazona
TGTCTATTGCAATTGCAAGTCTTGAGTAAGCACATATTTCAACTAAATAATAAAACTAAAATGTTTTAATTAGTCAAAGATTTAAAAGACTCCAGCATGTTATGTCAATTAAAATGTAACAGTTCACTCTATGTGTTTTATGATTTAATGATTTATTATTTGGGCATCATACAAAATTGCTGGGGAACTACATAAATGCATTTTTATAGTTTAAAAAAATAAATTAAATTTTTAACTGGTGTTCATCAATTATTAAAAACACACTTTACAACACATAATAGCCTTTATTTAATAACAATCTCTATTTAAAACATGTTTCATACAAACTAAAGGGTCAGTAAATTAGCAGCTAATTTTCATTTGTGGGTGAAATATCCCTTTAAAGCTCCAGCTGACAAAAATGACATCTGTATTATCCGAGATTACATCTGTAATGTGAATACTTACTTAAACTTAGTTTAATGAACTAAACAAGATAAAATGTTCGCAAACAAACATTTACAAATATTATTGTTCATAATCGCATCTTTTAGATAATGGGGAAATAGGGAAAATAGTTAAGTAAATAAATAGTAACCAGGCGTTACAGTATATAAAACCAAATCAAATATTTACGTAGGCGCTTTATACAATAGCGATTATGTCAACACAGCTTTACAGTCAAACAGGAAAATAGTTTGTCAATGATGCAAAAGGACATTAACAAGTCATTTCATTGGTGATTTAGTGTTGACAATAAACAGTTTAGCTCTCTTCCAATAATGTCTGTGCAGTCAGCCAAGCAAGGCAAAGGAGACAGCGGCAAGGACACAGGCTGCAACACAGGTCAGATTGAGCAGAGGACTTGTCCGGTTCTTGTAGTCTTTGGAAAGGATCTGTCTCTGGATCTAGGTGACCTGGTCTCCGCTGACATCCAGGGCCGTAGAGGTCATCTCTAGGTGCTGATCCACCATCTGATCTAGATACAGACCGGATCTGGGTGGCTACATTCACCTCGGAATAAGAAAGAAACTAAACACATTTAAGCACATTTTAAATATAGTAAAAACTAATTTACACATATTGCCTGGAATGAAAACAATAAACTCTTAGTCTTGAATGTACACACATGTAGTTGCAGTAGAGTGATCTGGTCAGATGCCAGCGTTCAGTGCCTCGGACGTGCTGACTGGGTTACATCTGAAATCTTGCAATTTCACCGTGTCTGGTTGTTTTTTTTAACTTGACGGGACAATTGCAAAAGTTTACACCCCCAAAAATGCATTAAGTGCACTTCAAATGAGGGCATTATGTAGTTTACACTACGTTTCACGTTTCATAGATTTCATTTAACGTTAATGGCCACATGATCTCTTTATCTTTTCATGTTACGGAAACAAAAAAACATTTTCAACGTGCAAAAATGAGCTAAAATTCATTGTAGCAACAACGCTTTTGACGTGTTTTATAGATTAAACAAGATGAAAGACCCCTTCACTTAAATTTCCATCAGACATCAGACATTGTGAATAAATCTATACTTTTTTAAATAAAACATTTACCCCTTGATGAATTCAGTTTAGCTACAAATATTTATTCTGTGCCGTACTTTACTAACTTAAGGTAACGTGACTTTACATACACTGTCCTATACCCATGTTTCTTCAGAAATACAACCCACAAAACGCTTTCTAAATGTTCACTCAAAAAAATGTTGCATGATTTTCTATTTAAATTTAGTCTAAAAATAAAATTTATTTAACGGGACAAGACAAGACCGTGGCGCAGTTCACTGAGGCGCTTGCACATGCAGAATGATCTCGCGGTTTTCTGTATAAGTTTTTAATAGCTTAGTCAACATTTAGCAGTCTGAATAGAAATGTAAAATGACCATTCATTTAATGTTTGTAAAATATATTTGTGCATACTTAATATAGCCTGATATGTCTTCTCAGCTAAGCCCAAGCAATAAAATTAGTTCAACTTAAATATTTATTGCCCTTCCATTTTATTAATTGGATTTTTTACAGTGCATTTATTTATTAGTCTTTTATTAGTCTATTACTTTAGTCTTTAAAGCGGCAATTGTCAAATAAAGAGCTGTATTTTTTATTGCAAGACAAAAACACGTTAAATCTCTACATCCTTACATTTTTTCCCGTTTATTCAACGCTATTTATCTCACAAGCGATTTGTATGTATTTTACAATGTTACTAATTTATACAAATTTTGTACAGTTTATGTAAACCCCAGCAGGTTTAGGGGCAGGTGTAGGTAATTTGTACAAATTCATACGAATTGGCAACTCGTAAAAAATACTTATCATTTAACACAAATGATAAGAAATGAGTAGTACGAGTGAGGTTGTACGAATATGTATAAGTTAGTCACCTCTTAAAATATGTACAGATTGAGGTTGGAATGGTTTATTCCAAATCCTCATTAGATCTTACCTAAAATCTGTGGACCTAATGAGGTTCTTGTAACTTCTTATGATCTTAACGTAGTGTTTGTTCCATATTCATATTTAACATTATACAGTTCTTCTCTTTCTCCAGGTGTGCCAACTCACAGAAACAAGAGCGAAAAAGTGGGACGCTCTATTTAATCTAGAGTTTGTTGCAACACAGGTGTGCAGGTGTATATTTGCTTCCCTTTTTAGGAAAAAATCAGCCCGATTCAGTATGGGATGCTCAGATTATAATTTGCAGACCGGTCCCCACATCAATTTTAATTTGTAATCAAATTAAGTTGTTGTTTTTTCTTCTTCTTTGGATTGCAGTGTTCCTAGATGTTATTCACTAATCTAAAAAAAGCATTTACTCAGCACAAAGGTGCTTTTGGGTAATGTGCGTATTGGCGCATTCAACACAAATTTGTATTTTATTGAAAACCATCCTGCTACCTTTCCTTTCATTGTCATTGTATTTACATACCAATCACTCTGCTCTACTATTCATTTGTTGGCCCTACTTTAATATATCTGCATTTTAGCCCATGGTTCCTATGGCAACTCCTATTTGCATGAGAAAAAGAGTGGTTGGAGGGATGGTGTGTGTGTGTGTTGCGGGAGCATGTAGCAGTGCGTTGCGCCTCCTTCATTAATGCTAACGCTGTTTGGGCTAAATTTGTTCTGTTCAGTACCTCTGAGGGGTCAGGGCCCATTTATAGCAAAACACTCATCTCTCTTTTGGGAACAGCTGCATTTTTGCAGCTCAACAGAATGAGCCTGTGCATGCAGACTGACTGATGCTTGCTATTTTGGTAAGCTTGCAGACTGCACTTGCATTGGTACTCAAGACTGACATAATAAAAATTTGTCCTTTACAGAGGTGTGCTAACAAAAAGAACGATGTAAAAAAATAGAGTGTACGGGGTTGCATTATGGATTTGACTTGTAACAGCCTAGGTATACTTTTATTTTGTTACAGGCCAATTCCTTTCCCAAAACTCTTCAGGCTGATGTGACAGGTAACAGGTTGCAGATAGGGATATATGGGTGTCTAAAGAAACAATATGAAAGGAATTGTCTGAATTCATATATTATACATCAACTTTCATGATATGTTATTCATAGTTCCATTGTTTTGTTTATGCAGCTTTAAGATAACAGCAATAATTTTTGGATTTTCATATGCATTATTTAAACAACTTATGCTCCATTGTCTGATTGTATAATAACTGCAGCTTTTATAGGCTTAAACACATTTGATTTGGTTTATTGTTTAATAGATTTTGATAACTTTTTATGCCAAATTTTTAACATTGTCTAATCTATCCATCACACATTGATGCTTAGTGTGTGTGTGTGTGTGTGTGTGTGTGTGTGTGTGTGTGTGTGTGTGTGTGTGTGTGTGTGTGTGTGTGTGCATGTTTATATATGAGTCAGTTTGGTGTGTGAATATACATGACTCAGCTGTAAGTTGAAAGAATGAAGGCAGCTTGGGTTTAGAGTCTTGACCTTGCTCATGAAAGGAAAAGGTAACAGAACCAACATTCTTCAACTGTAAGATTTTCAACAATATGACTTATGTCTAAAAGATCAGCATGACAGGATGAACACATATGGGCAATTTAAAAGGCTTTAAAGCATATAATTACAATTACCATTTTTTTTCCCAGTGCATATATTTTATATAAGCATATAATTTTTCCAAAACATCAGCTGGGCAGCATTGATGGAAAACAGCCCTGGAATAGGCACTGGACGCTTAAAGATTGTGAAGATGGAATTTATTAAGGTTTGTTGGTTTGCAGATTTGTTTTGGATTCAGTTGTGTACATTAGACTTAGATATTGAACAGCTATACTGAGTACTGAGCTTCATAAAATGTCTACACTCAAAACATAAGGTCTCAGAACATCTTGATAATGGGTTCTGAGTGATTTTATGTCAACCTCATACATTTAGCCTTCATTCCAATTATTCACTGCATGGTGCAGGAAACTGATATGTCAATGGAATCAATACCTAAATGCACCTGAGATCAACAACAATTGACTATTTGTTAAGCTCCACCCACTTTAGTTACTCTTGCTCTCAGTCAAGCTTTATA
>NC_056716.1:329998-334710 GCF_018831695.1 Puntigrus tetrazona
TAAAAAAAAAAAAAAAAAAAACTGTACAAAATACAACTGTACAAAATGTATGTAGCCTGCATTTATTTGACCCAAAACTAAATAAATAAATATTTTTACTATTTAAAATAACTTTTCTATTTAAATATTGTAATGGAGCCAACAAGGCAAGGAAATCCAAGTGCAAGCTTATATTAAAAAACATCGTCAAAAACAGAGCAAGGGTCGAACAGCAGTACAGCAAGAAACAAGAGTATTCCTAGGAGAGTGAGAGTCTTCGTTCAGTATCCAGAGGGCTTGACAAGAGGGCTAATCTGATAATGTGAGCAATAGTCTGAAACGGAGTGACAAAAGGGTATCCAAAATACACAGGCAAGAACCTGAACACAGGAAAACAGATAAACACTAGACTGGACTAGAAACTGTGAAATAGAACCCTGGGCATAAACCTGGTTCCGTAATGCAGCTATCACTAGGTAAATCAAGTTGAAACCTCCTATTTATTGTGTGTGAATTGTCGTCAGGCGAGAGTGCCAATCAGGAAAGTTGAGCATATAAATTGTAGTCCGGGGTGACATATAACAGTCTGTGTGGTGTAAATGTCTGCGTAAGCGGAAAGGCGGCCTCTGGTGGCGAGCAGACAAAAGTTCACGGACAGGATTCATGACAAATCTATTTTAAAAGCTGAATCAAAACTGTGCTAATGCTGACGTTGCAGCCGAACTTTTAGCCAATATCTAAGAATCAGCAGACAGACATGATGATTCATGAGTGACGGGTCTTTAGCGTGAAAACAGATCTGATTTTGCTGAAGTGATCATGGAGACAGTTTATACTCTTAAAACGTGAATTACACCTGGTGATTACTGCAACTCCGAAAACAGAGAACAGTTAAATAAAAAAAAAAAAAGAATATCTTTACGATCCTGAAATGGTCCAGATTGGTATATCACTGAAAGCTGTTGGACTTGTTAGTTTTGACTATGCAAGTTCTTTATTATATTTAACTTCATGAATTATATACAGCGTTACATTACATTACACAGCGTGCATCAATGAATGACACAGTTTTGACTGTCGTGGTGTGTGCATGAATGAGTGTGAAATACCATTGCTTATTCTGATCAATTTTTGCATTTAAATTCTGACAGCAGTTGTTGTTTTTTTTGAGGGCATTGGTTAATCAGTCAAAAGCTGTGGGAAGGGCCCGTGCAAAACTACGTCACTCTTCCAAGAATCATAATTATTGGTGATTTTTTTTTAAAAAAAGCACTGAGTACATTTTTATCATTATAGGTTGGAAAAAGACATCTTAACTTAAACATAAACTCTTACTGTTCAAAATATTTTGACTGGTAGCGTGTATGTATGCACAGTATATATGAGCAATGTGACACTGAGATATCGGCACGGCTGTGATTCAGCCATAGGCGTTCACAGTGTGCCTGAGTGCTAAATACATAGTCTTTAAAAGCCCTCTTGTGTGTGAACTACTTCCTTCTGCCACCGATTCAAATCTAAAGTTTACTGTTCAACAGCTGAGCCCAATCCTTCATTACTAACTCCAGAAAGTCACTTTAGAACTACTAATAAAGGAATGTTGAGTTGCTTCATTAAAAGCTTATTGTATCACTGTAGTAAAAGCCGTGTATTGTGTATGAGAGAGTAATTTGAAAAAGTATTCAGCATTTATTCTGCCTCTTGTCACCTTCTAATGGTGGAACAATAAAACTAAAAACACCATTACGAACACACACGTAATTTACCAATACTAAATACTATTATTTATGTAAAACATTATTTTTTGATTGATAATAATGTTTAATAAACATCATAAAAGTTGTTAGGCAGTCAAAAGTACAAAGAGAGCGCTCTGATATAAAGCATTGAAATTACATAAACATGACAATACTTTGCCCAAACTATTGAACCAAAGTGTAACTATATTGGAACAAATAATAGAATAATGAGACTAAAGACATTAGATTTCCCAAAAAAAGAAATATATCTCATGTTTAACCACTACAGAGACATCAGAGACAGTGGTAAGTTCAAGAAGATCATGCATGTCTCGTCAGTAAAGCTGGTTTTTGATTAGCAGTAAATTGTTTTCAAATAGAGTGGCAGTCAATACACAGGGCTGTGAATCACTGACAAGCTCCGTTTGAAAACAGGTGATGGAGATTTACTAATTTAGTCTTTTATATGATCTCTGAAATCTGTATTTATAAAGCTTAACTAAAATGGTTACTTCAAGTCAGTTCAGATCTATTGTGTTATATTGTGAATAATGATCAGACCCACTAGACCCTCTATAATGTTTCACATTTTTTGAAGAATTGATTGAAGTAAAGTGCTGAAACAACACTTTGAGAAGCTTTAAGTCTTTTGTTTGCGTGATAAGCTCTTTCGGAACCGTTCGGCAAATATATAGCTGTGCGTTCGTGTCCTCGATCTCTTGTGTCCTGCTTTCAGTGGGTCTCCACCGCATGAGACAAACAGCTGTGATGTAATTTAGCAGCGCTAAGGCGTCTTGAAGGTCTGCTGAGCAGCAGAAATGGAGGTTGTTGGGGATTCAGTGCTGAGGCCTGGCTTTCTGAAATGGAGAGAAACGGGTAGCACATACAGAGCCATAGCCACTAGTGCACAAAGGAGTTGCTAGGTAACAGGTAGCATACAGTTATGTAATGCGCCATGCTCCCAGTTTACATGTTTTATGGTATTCCTCTGGAGAACTGGAGCTATCTCAGGCACATCGAAGTTTCCCTTAGCGCATCCACTGAGACCCAGCAGATCTTTTCTGTGTTCTCTGAACTCTCCATGCACTCTTCAGTCAACAGTCCGAAAAATCACAAAGGTTGAAGCAAGCAGTTCCTTGTCTCTGTTGTTCCTGGCGAGGTAATGCACTGAATACTGTGTCATCTAGCATATGCAAAGGGTTTCCTCTTCTTTTTTTGTGTATGTGCAGATCTTTTTTACGGGAAAATCCATTGAAATGCCACATTCAAAAATGCATATGCGCAGAGACTTTTTGGTAATTATACATGTTTTTTATTTATTTGTGCCAATTGTCACCAGTTTCTTGGTCAATTCAGCCCAAATGTAGTTCAATTCACTGGTCCACACAGCGAAAGTTTTTTGTTTTACCTCGCTTTAATGGAAAAAATATATACGTTTAGCTATCATTAACACAATATAGGCCTAAACTCGTATCAAAATGTATCACCGTTTAAAAAAAAAAGGTAAACATTCATACTGAACACAAAATCAGCATATTACAATTACTTCGGAAGGATCATGTGACACTGAAGACTAATAATGCTGAACAAATTTGCTTATTCACAGGAATAAATCACATTTTAAAATATGTTAAATTAGAAATATTTTTACACACTGTTTCTTGTTTTCTTTTATCATATGTATTTAAACATGAACTCTTACTCATATTTCATCCACGAGTGTAGTAAATGGGATTCTTTGTGCAGCATTGTAGTTAATGCTTTTTTTTTATTGTGTCTGTTTTGCAGTATTATTTTACAGTTAGCTTCAACCATGAGAATCAGAAGGCTCTGGAGCTTCGTACAGAAGATGTTAAGGACTGCGATGAATGGGTGGCAGCAATATCACATGCCAGGTAAGTAAACCCTTTCAGTGAAATCACGTATACTTCAGTTATTAAATTGCAGAAATATTCATTTATGCGCATTTGCACCCAATTCCTGCAAGTTCAGTCTTTATTCCCGTGTTTTTTCCCACTTTTTACTTAAAGATGAGTTGATTTAGACAAGAACTCTCTTGCCTACAGAGAAAAGAAAACTGTATTTTCATAATATCCCATATTAGTTGGTGCTCTATATAATGATACATTCACACAGCTTGAATGTGAAGGGGGAAAATAAATAAAGAGGAGGATATTTTGCGGAGTGGACAGATTCCATGTCTCATTATCTATAATTAGCCTGAAGCTTGTTTAAGCAGTCTTGGATGTTGCAGAGGTTCTGTTGGGAATATTGTTTATTTTTAGTAATGAACATCGAATTTGAATTCTCTGTTGGGAACTAACAAACAAAGCACAACATGTTGTGCCTTTAATAACAAAGAGCCGTAATGCAGTCAAGGACAAATGTGCTTTTTGATATGGTTGCAGTCTATTCACGTTCATGTGAGAGTTAAGGCAAGAAGGGTTAACCTTGTTTATATACAATATACTGTTTCAAAAATATATGCAGTTGTTTTATGATGTGAAAGAATTGTGCGTTTTTGCACTGAAATTAAAAATGAAACAGATAATCTGATTAAATAATAGCTTTGACTTGTGGGTTTATTACTGTGATTCGTTTTTTTAAAGATTCTTGTATGAATACTCTGTCAGGATTTTCTATGAACCAAGACCTTCTTAGTTCTGAGAATCATGGTGGATGCAAATAATAGCATATTGCATTAGCACAAGGATGTCATTTCAGATTTGTAAATTTGCTGTGTAATTTATTTTGTACATATTATATTTTAAATACAATAGCAAAAAAGACTTAAAATACACTGCATGTTACAGTTAATGAAGCTAATTTCCCATCATCCTTTGTGTCAGCTTGTGTCAGCTATCACCAGCAGTGATATTTGCTGTTAGTTTCGATGGCACTAGCACTAAAAGGCACTACTAAGAGAAATGTACACTATTGTTCAATGTTGTTGTAGTTGTTTTTTGTTCGTTTTTGTTATTTCGTAAAGAATAA
>NC_056716.1:334810-352141 GCF_018831695.1 Puntigrus tetrazona
ATATATATTTAGAGAATTCCATCACAAATAATAAAGACATTTCCTGTCACAAATTTTTATATTTAAATTAAAAGCTGTTTGTATTTATAAAAGAATTGTCATGCGTATGGTTAGCAGGAGAGCACACAACGAGCATAAAGGGAACTAAAAAGTTTTAATCTACTCGGAGATGAAAATAAATATAACTACAGGCAGATAGGACAAAATCACACGCACATAAAGACGAGATCGGACAAACAGAACTGAAATCACAGGACATAAATACACCAGGTAAATCACTAAATTAATCACACACAGCTGAAGACAATAAAAGACAATTAACTAAAGTGGGTTACACGGGACACATGGCACACGACAAAAACAATAACAAAGTCCAGAGAACGTGACAAGAATAATTCAAATGTATCAGATTTCCACATAAATATTAAGCAGCACAATTTTTTTTACACTGATGATAATAAGAAATTGTTAAGAAAATGATTTCTGAAGGATCACGTGGATCACTAAAGGAATGGAGTAATGATGCAGAAAATGTAGATTTGCCAACACAAGAATAAATTACATTTTAAAATATATTAAATTAAAATAAATGCAGCCTTGCGCGGTTTTTGAACAGTAGTGTATGTGTGGTTGTTGCATTTAATTATTTCACCAATTAAGTAACAGCAGATTTAATTATAAGTTTTGAATGCATTAAATAACAGACGCACAAAAGATGCTCTTTCATAATCAGAAGGTCTAGTTTATTTTTAAGGAGAAGTGTCTCTGTAGAGCGGGTCTGTATTTGTGATGAAGGCGGATGGTGCTCCTTTCTGGTCTCAGTCTGTACTGGAGGACTATTTTGGCTGTTTATCTCTGGATGCCCTGCAGCAGTTCTAAATCTGTGTGCATAAACATGAAGGCGTCTGGATTTGCTTGCTGTTTTGAGATAAGCGCTGCTCCAACAATTCTGTTTAATTGTTGAATTTGAGCATTCACAGTTTGCTCTGATAAAGTGTATGCTTATGGGGTTACGTGTTAACACTGTGTCTCTGCTAATGAGCTTTATTTCTAGTATAACGTGATGTTCCTGATTGTGAGGAGTGTGTGTGTGTGTGTGTGTGTGTGTGTGTGTGTGTGCACAGTCATGTTTGTGTCCTGTATGCCTTTGCGGATGGATGTGTGTTTGTATTCATATGTGTGTGTGTGTGTTTGTTCTGTGTGCAGCTACAGAAACCTGGCCACCGAGCATGAAACGCTCATGCAGAAGTACCTCCATCTACTCCAAATCGTGGAGACCGAGAAAACAGTTGCTAAGCAACTTCGACAACAGATAGAAGATGGGGAGATTGAGATTGAACGTCTAAAATCAGAGGTAAAATTTGTAATTCAAAGTGCAGTGGAGATTGTTTATGTATAGCGAACATGCCAAAATCCAGTCGAATATATCAGCATGCATACAGCGTATAAAGATGATTCTGCCTCTCAGAAGTGGAATGCTGTCTGGGAAATAAGTGCATAGTTAAATATTCAATGGTTTGTTTGAAAAGCTAGTCAACTTAAAACCCGGTATGAAAAGGCTGGTTTCAGGTTCACCTGACTCCAACATGGTTTACATAAGATGTTTTTGCACAACAGAATAAAAAAAAAAAAACCTAGTGAAAAATAGACAGGCCTACTTAAATACCATTTTATTTGTATACTTAAAGTTAAACACAACAGATTTTGTGCTTAATGAATTTTAATTGTGCAGAATTGGTGCTAAAGTCTAACTAAAGATATGCTGAAGTTCATAGCAAGTATACTTTAGGTCTGCTTTAGATATCTTGTATTTAAAAAACAATATTATTCAAAGTACATACTTTCCTCATCGATAATGACATTAAAATACATTTTAAGCTTATACGAAAGAAATGTGCACTGCAATATTAAACTCCGAAGTGTAATTTTGTAAAGGGACAGTAAAGGAATAGATTTGAACTATACTTAGTATAAAATAAATGTTTTAAAATGTATTATGTTTATACTATTGTTTTACTGGCATTATTCTGGAATAAGTGGATTTTAAAAAACTAGTATAATTGGAAACCTTAAAACTAAAATTCGAACTTACAAATAACTCAATAATATAATTTTACATTTTGATATAGTATTACAAAATTTATCATGCACTGTATAAAAAGCCAAATAAAATACAGCTATGGTTGCCAGAAATTCACTGAAATACAGATAACCAATTAACAGGTTTTACGTTAACACACAATTTTTCAGAAAAAGACTTCTTCAGTGACAATTCTGACCCTTCAGCATTATCAGTAAATCTTATTATATTTTAATTCAAGGTGTATTCTAGCTCTAATTATATAAGAATGAGATTAAAACGAGATTCTTTTCTTTTTCTTCCCTATTTTTTTTCTTGTTACATAGATTTATACTTTAGCTTGTCCCAATAGATAATTTAAAACGATCTAATGAAACTAATATTACAGCATACACATGAAAAAAAAAACCCGGAAAACTAGTCTGCCCCTCTTATTGACTTGTCCGTCGTTGGATGACTAGTCAATCATCGTGACCCATATTACATGCTCATTTCTTTTCTGAAAAGGAAAATAGTAGAGAGAATGAAAAGTGGTGTGAGAGGCATTTGGTTTTCAAGAGCTTTCTCCAGACTACTTTGCACTTCACTTTGCATCTCTGCTCATAAAAAACGGCTCTCCAGGAGAACTATGATCCCTGCTGTATTCTTCATCAGCCAGATCAAATAGTCATTTTACTTTAAAGTGCAAATGGAGCTGGCTGTATGAAATGGTGTGCTGAATATGCATGACCCCAGATGTATTGTGTGCGTCGCATCCTTGGTCCGCAGCATAATAAACTCTTTCAATCCGCTTCCAATAAATGGAGCACTCACCTTCAGACTGCGCTGGCCAGCTCCCATCTCTTTTGTGTCCCCAACGTTTCCCTTTCAAATTGCAGGGCCGTGTAATAATTTGAAAGTTTGTGCACCCTAAGCATCGGAAATCACCTGAGTGGCATCTGAGAGCTTTGATAGGGCGAGTGTTTGTGCCACACTGTGCTGGCACTGATTTGGCCTGACTCAATCACTTTGTCAGCATGCTGGGAAGTAGTGAGGGAAGGAATTTTTTTGCTAAGGAAGTGTCGACTCTGCCATTTTTATTGCTGTTTTGTTGCAGATCGCGGCCATGCTCAAAGACAATGAGAAGATTCAGTCGAATCCCACCACTGCACCTAGTGATGATGATTCAGAAATCAAGAAAATCAAGAAAGTAAGACTTTGGTCACTCAGATGTAGTTCGAAACCTAGTGAGCTGCCTACAGAGGTAGCACCCTAACTGTCATAGAACCTTATAAATGACTGATTTAATGTTTTGTGGACATGCATATAGAAACACACACACACACACACACACACACACACACATATATATATATATTTGTGGCTATGCTAAATAAAAACATTTTTATTATTATATTTTATGCCATTTTACTATATTATTACATTACCTTTTTTTTTGCATTTTTCATATTCTGCAAGGTGTGCACTTGGTAAACCTATGACCACAACTATATTTTAGATTTTAAATACTCAGTAAATTACATATTATGTATTTATTTAACTATTTATATATTTAAAATTATGGTAAGACTTTGCAATAAGGTGTCACATGTATTAACTAACATGAACAAACTATGAACAATGCATTTATTATAGTATTTATGTATGTATTATTTTGCATACTATGTAATTTTTTGTATTATTTATTTATACACATTTCATGATTGTTCAAGGTATTTTTTAATGAATTGCTCATGTCTACTCAGTTCAGATCTATTGATTCTATTGATGGATTCTTATTAATTCTGCTGCTCCAGGTGCAAAGCTTTCTGAGGGGCTGGATGTGTCGGCGAAAGTGGAAGACCATCATTCAAGACTACATCCGTTCGCCACATGCAGAGAGCATGAGGAAGAGGAACCAAGTCGTCTTTAGCATGCTGGAAGCAGAGGCTGAATACGTCCAACAGCTCCACATCCTTGTCAACAACTTCTTGAGACCGCTTCGCATGGCTGCCAGCTCGAAGAAACCGCCCATAACTCATGATGATGTCAGCAGCATATTCCTCAACAGGTAAGCACCAGTTTCAAATAGAAATAACCCGCATGCTCAGCAGGAGAAACATTTAAAATGAGTTCACTTTAAAATCTTGTTTCTCCTGAACAGCAGAGATTAGACATCACCTGCTTCTATTGTTTCTTCTTTGATATTGTCTGTGTGTCTTCTCTGGTGAAGTAGAAGGGATCTCAAAAATGTCTTAGACTAAAGGTCTTTCCAGACCATTTTTTTGCAACATTTAAAGTATCGATATAGAATCTATGCGCTAACTTAAAGTTAACTAAAGTTAAATGGAAAAAATAGCATCAGGCACATGAGAAATTTTATAGATAAATGGCATTTCCATCAGCTGTATAGCTGTAAAAAGTTAAACACTTTTAAAATTAAAAAAGTTTTTTTCTATTTACTTTGATATTTCCAGAACCAGAAGATAGTTTAATTAAATTTAAAACTAAATCTTTGCAGAGCTGAAACACATACAAACAAACCATATACATAAAGCCAAATATGTCTCGTATTTTAAAGCAGTCAATGCAATTTGGAAAACAAGTCAATCAAAAATATATGTGTGTGTGAAAGTATTCAGATGTAACCCCCTTTGTAATATTCAACATTTTTGTAATGTAACTGTAACTAATTTATTTAAACATTTTCACATATTACAGTCACATTTATTTTGGTCATTGGTCATATGACTCTGAAGATTGGATTAATGACAATGTTATATATAACATATAATATTTAATGATAAATATTTGGTTGTGCCATCACAGAAGAAAATTCCATTAAAAAAAAAATCAAACTAGAAAACGTTTTTACTGTATGTTAGTATAAATGTGGCCCTGGTGAGCATGCAGTATAAAGCATTTTAAAAATCTTACAGGAATAATGAAACACTCGCGTTGTTGTTTACATATGCTGTTTGTTTCTGCAGCGAAACCATAATGTTTCTGCATCAGATATTCTACCAAGGGTTGAAAGCTCGAATAGCAAGCTGGCCAACATTAGTCTTGGGTGAGTGCACTGCCAGAGCATTTGGCAACCAACAGCAAAGAACATTCTGTAGACTCTTCAAACTGCAAGCTAGCTTTTTCAAAGGGTGCCGCAGATTTGAGGTCCAGTCACACTGACTCTGATCTTCCTTCCTGTCCTTCAGCCGACCTATTTGACATCCTGCTGCCCATGCTGAACATCTACCAGGAGTTTGTACGTAACCACCAGTACAGTTTGCAGATCTTGGCCCACTGCAAGCAGAACCGCGACTTCGACAAGCTGCTTAAACAATATGAAGCCAAACCTGACTGTGAGGAGCGCACACTGGAGACGTTCCTCACATACCCCATGTTCCAGGTGACCATAATCTTTCATTCAGACTCTCATTACCATGCTATGAATCACAAGCTGGCTAGTAGCACATGGCAGGTCCTCGTGTGCTTTTTTAGTCCTTTTAAAGTAGGATTTTTTAGTGTATTCTGGGCCATAATGGCTTTTTTCTTGTAGAGTAAGCAGTTTCCATGTGATCTAGTCTAGCGAGGTCTACTTTGGGCTTTGCAGCGTTGGTAATAAATGTGCTGATGAGTGATAGAGCTCCCCTCTAAGCCTCCTCTGCAAGAATATGGTGCACACTGTTAGCAAAGTTGTGTTTGGATTTCCATGCACATGACTAAGTGTGGACATGATGAGTGTGTTTGTTGCAGAAGGCAAAAAAAAAAAATCGAAAACTACCCTCCTGTCTGACATTATGACATGTGCTTCTTGTCTGGCAGATTCCTCGTTACATACTGACCCTCCATGAGCTGTTAGCACATACACCGCATGAGCATGTGGAGAGAAACAGCTTGGATTATGCCAAGTCAAAGCTGGAGGAGCTTTCCAGGTACGTCAAAATCCCAAAACGACCCATCCATGGCCGTGTGTGAACATCGCTACATTATTTCTACACTACTCACAGGTTATCAACCTTATTTGTGAGTGAAGCTGTAATTCGTTCCTGAAACCAGATCATCAAATCAATTGCTAAATGCTATATAAGAGTGTTATTTCCTCACCACTATTGGCACCAAATGGAACTGCAATCCGACTGGACTGAACATAATACCATGGTGCCAGTTTGAGGCTGCGCTTTTTTTTGTCCAAGGGCTTGATAATTCTACAGGAAGTGTATACTTTTAAGTATATGGGTCACATTTAATAACAGGATTTAGATATGTAGTTTTCCGTGTCATTTTAGATTACTTTCTGTTCCATTCTGTGGTTATTTGTTTTCAGAGTGTCTTATAGTTTCAGTTTATTTATTTTGTAGGATTTTATTGCCAAACTTAGTGTCTTAAATTATATTTACATGTATTATTAAATCTTATCATTATCATTTGAGTGACATTTTCTAGTGTTGTTGATAGTATTATCTAGTGGCATTTTAATGTTTAATGAAGACAAATCTAAAACTAAATTATTTTTGTAATTATGTAATTATTTTTGTTTGACTTTGAGTTATGTTTGGAAACATGAAATATTTGCAAATAAAATATGTATGACTATGTACTTTGGAATCATAAAATATTGTTTAAAAATGCATTGTTATATTTTATATAAAAAATAAATTGTGCAATATATAAATTGATAACATTAATATACGGGCATTATATTTTATTTAGTTTGATAAAATATAGCGTGAAATTTATTACTACAGTATGTTTTATAAGTATATATTAAACTATGCAATACACAAAAAATGCATACAGTCATATTTTAGTTATATAAATAAAATTCAACTATTTTTCATAACTCAAAAGCTAACTAAAATAATATCAAAATTCTCACATATAATTTCTGTGAAACGAAAAAAGTTTTTACTTTCGTTCAGTTTCTGCTACAGTAGAATCAGTGTTTAAATAAAATATATGTGACAAAGATAACATCTCTGAGTGCTAAAATGATGTTATTTCCACAGGATCATGCACGATGAAGTTAGCGAGACGGAGAACATTCGGAAGAACCTCGCTATCGAGCGTATGATCGTGGAGGGCTGTGAAATTCTCCTAGACACCAGCCAGACCTTTGTCAGACAAGGTGAACTCCCAACACACACACACACACACACAAATCCTCCTGAGCGCTCTGCTGAAAGGGCCCACAGATCCCTGATAAGAAGACGTTTGGATTCTCCTTTCCTTCTGTTCTTTTCTGCAAACTGTCACTCTTGTCACCTCTTATTGTCAAGCCCCCCCACCTCCCTCTTCTCCCCTTCCCACTCCAAGGCTTTTCTGGGCTGCCCTCTTTTCCCTGCCAGCACAAAGCGGAGCGTTAACTCAAAGGATTGGGCACCCTAATCCTGCTAGTCTCTGTAGAGCACAGTGTGTTCAAAGACCAGACCAACTCTTTCATTTCCAAGTGTAATCACATTTTTACCAGTCAAACCTGGTGTTGAGCCCAAGATCGGAAATGTCACTGATGCGCTGCAGGATACGAAGACACGAGGAAACTGATAAGAGTCTGATAAGAACATATGTCAATCCAGTATTTCACCATGTGCTGGCATAGCACCTGTCTGCTTTGCGTTTCCCAGCAGGGCTAACGCTTCCTGCGTCTCCACGCATGTTTTTCAGGATCTCTGATACAAGTGCCCATGAGTGAGAAGGGCAAGATCACCCGTGGCCGACTGGGCTCTCTGTCTCTGAAGAAGGAGGGAGAGAGGCAGTGTTTCCTCTTCTCCAAACATCTGATCATCTGCACTAGGGGCTCTGGAGGAAAACTACACCTCACCAAGGTGAAGCTTCATGCACTGCATTACACACTCTTAAAAAAGCAGATAATAGGCCGGGGGTGGTAGGAAGAAGATATATATGGTAGGACAGTTTTAAAGCTCTCTCAGCACATATTTTTCATTCATATACATGCATTTTGTTTTCACCCATTCTTAGGATATGAAGGAACGTTTCTTAAAACTTGTAAAAATAAACATTGCCATTAAATGCAATAAAAATGCAAAAAAAAAAATGCAATAATTACATTTTGTAACAATAGTTTTTAATGAATGGCTAACAATTTTTCACTTTTTTAAAGCTATTTTTGAGATTAAGTAACTTTTGTAGATTAAGATTTTAATTCACTTTGCAACATGGATATGTAATAAAAATAAATGTAAGAACAACAACAATAATAATAATAATGTAAATTATGCATTGATTCTTGGAAATAAAATAGCAAATAATAGAATAGAATGGAATTATCAAATTAATTGATTATTTAACAACAATAATATTAATCATGTTTTAACGTATGATCACCATGTTATCAACTTTTTAACCTTTTTTTAAAATGTATCTATACACCATGTAGTGCAATACTTTATGGCATAATATTAAAAATGTTCTGTCACAGCAGAATGATCCATTGTAATATTAAAATAAAAAAGAAAAAACACTTGAAATCTAAAACATGGAATTCAAGATAAAAACGGTTAGTTTATTTTTTGTTTGTTTGTTTGTTTTTTAATTTGTATCGTTCTGTAATTTGTCCGAGGATAATGTGTAAATGTATCAGGTTCCTTGTTAAACCAGTAAAATGTTATGTTGTGCCCAGAAATGGGTGATTACCGCCTTCAGCTGACTGTAATTTTACCGCATTCAATAAGCCACTATTGCTCCTGGTCTGTGGGGAAATTCAAGAAAGAGATCCTCGCCGCAATCACTGTTTAAGTACGGCTGCTATTGATTATTTGATAGATTCTTAGAGCATGTCTGACTGTTGCTTGTCTCCGGATGGCAGAATGGAGTGGTGTCTCTCATTGACTGCACACTGATAGAGGAACCAGAGGGCACAGATGACGAGTGTACGTATCAAAACTTTTGGTTTGATCTTAAACATACCATAAAATATGTGCGAAAGCAAAAGGAGGCTAACAACGATAAGAGGCCTTGTGATATTGGCACGTTATGGAAGTGGATCCAAGCACAAAATCTAATCACGACAGACCAGAGTATCGTCACGTTTTTCTATTTTCTCTTCAGCCAAGTCAGACAAGAGCGGTCAGGACATGGAGCACCTGGATTTTAAGATTGTGGTAGAGCCCAAAGACAGCCAGTCCTTCACCATCATCCTGGTGGCCTCCTCACGGCAAGAGAAGTCAGCCTGGACCAGTGACATCAGCCAGGCACGTCTGCTCACATCAGATAACACTGAGTGATCCACGCAGCCCTGGGCAAGACCTTCTCCTTTTACTCGCGTCCTGCGGTTCAAATACTGTCCTCACGGTCTTTTTTTCTTCTTTTCTTTTACACTCTTTATTACAGTGCATAGATAACATTCGTTGTAATGGGCTGATGATGAACGCCTTCGAGGAGAACTCCAAAGTCACTGTGCCCCAGATGATCAAGTAAGCACTGGAAGAACGGCGCTATCCTTTTATTAATATGCAAATCACTTCTAACAATCCGTGTCACATGTTTAGGTCTGATGCCAGTTTGTACTGTGATGACGTGGATATCCGCTTCAGTAAGATGATGAACTCCTGCAAGGTGTTGCAGATCCGCTACGCCAGCGTGGAACGCCTGCTGGAGAGGTTGACTGACCTGCGATTCCTCTCCATCGACTTCCTCAACACCTTCCTGCACTCCTACCGCGTGTTCACCAGCGCTGACGTGGTGCTCGACAAACTCATCACCATCTACAAGAGGCCTATCAGTGCCATACCAGCCCGGTGAGCCACACAGACATTTTTATTTTTTGGCGTACAGAAGATGAGGACACCTGAGATGCATAGAGATGTATCTCATACATACAGTTGATGTCAAAAGTTTACATCCCCCTTTCAGAATCAAAATGCAAAAAGGGATCATACTAAATTAATGTTATTGTTTATTCAGGACTGACTTTAATAAGATATTTCACTTAAAAGAGGTTTACATATAGTCCAGAAAATAATAGGTAAGTTTATAAAAATTACCCCGTTCAAAAAAAAATTAATACTGTGTTGTTATAATTTGTCATAAGTAATTTGTTTACTCCGTTAAAAAGATTAAATATTATTTATTTAAAAATACGCAGCCGCTCAAAAGTTTGGGGTTAGTAATTTTTCTAAAGAAATAAGTGTCTTTTATTCAGTAAGGATGTGATAAATTAATACAAAAGTAAAAGTAAAGACATAATGTTAGAAAGTATTTCTATTTAGAATATGCTGTTTAGTTAAAAATTTTTCAAATAATCCTGAAAAAGGCATCAGAGGTAAAAACAAAATTATAATGAAAGCATCTATTTCCAACATTGATAATAATGAGCATATTGATAATAAAACAAAATTAATTCTGAGAGATCATGTGACACTTAAGACTAGAATAATGGCTGATGAGTAATTTGGCTTTTGGATCACAGGAATAAATTATATTTTGAACTATAATAAAATTGAAAACTATTTTTTTAAATTCAAATAATATTTCACAATATGCCTGTTGCTTCGATGAGCAAAAGACTCTTATTAAAAAAATGTAAAACATGTGACTGAACCCAAACTTTTGAATTTATTAATTTGATGTCAAAACATTTTTTTAGCAGCTGTGATCATTTCTATTTTCATTGTCACATCATCTTTCAGAAATAATTCTAATATACTGCTTTTGCTGCTCAAGAAACATTTCTTATCATCACAACTTCTCTGTTCTGCTGCTCAGTGTTTTTGCAGAAACCGTAATACATTTGATCAAGATTCTTTGATGAATTAAAAGACTTTTTGAATGCATTGTAAATATAACAAACATATTAAAATAAAGTAGTCAACCTATTTAGTTGGTCGTTGGATGTCCTATCATGATCCATCGCTAATTCTGCACTTTTTTTATGCCATTTGATTGAAGTGTATCTTGGCACACATATATAAATGCACATGCAGCTCTTAATTAGCAGCAGCTCTTTGCTTTGCTGGAGTTGTGTTCTTGTGTGAGAGAGAATGCGCAGAAAAAGCGATTCAGTGTGATAGGAGAGAGGTCACACCAGTGTTTGTCACCCTATAGTGAGAACAAGCGAGCGTCTGCGTGCGTACGGGATAAAAGGAGAGAAAAGAGAGCGAAATAGAGAGAAAGCCAAAGGGGAAGGGAGTGAGATGTGCTGGAGTTGCTAAAGGCTTGCGAGAGGTCACACTAATGTGTGTCGCCCCGCTCTATGTATGTGTGTGTTCTGCTGGAAACAGCAGTAATTGGGCCCTGCTTCATCGCCTGTGTGCCTGCCTGACTGAAGCATCTCAGCGGGGCTCTGTCGCCATCACCTTAGCAACCGGCCACTCTGCTGCAGGACCCCACCCTCCGCCCGTGCCGCATCTGCGAGATGAAATATTTAGTGTGCACGTTTTGCAGCCTCTCTCCCTCGCTCTCTCTCCCTCTCTCTCTCTCNGTTGGCTCCGGAGACGGAGATCCAGGCAAATCGGTAAGAGCCGGGGACCTCCCACACACCCACAGCCTGCAGCACCCACTCTCCCCTGGGCAGACTGCACGGCTGTGATGCCTCCCCAGACCTCCCCCGCTCAGCTGCCCTGCCTCAGCTCCAACGGTCACCCAGACTGTCATAAGAGGGGCTATTTCTGTGCAGGCATGACGTGTAGGGGTGGCTCGATGTGTGGGAAAGCTTCTCTGCAATGCTCTCCAACCTTATAGAGAGATGTGAAGAGTAGGCTGTTTATGCTCCGCAGAGACGCTTCTTTCTGTCAGCGCATATACCCCGAGCACACCGCGCGGTGTTGGGAAGCCATTATGGGCTAAAACATGAGCTGCAGTGCGAGGCAAAGATGTAACTGTTGTATTTTTGTAGGCTAGTGGTGCGTCGATGGTGGTTTACTAAATCTGCACTTTTTTAAAGGTGAAACGTGTGTGAAAAGTGAAAAATTCGTGTTTTTTCAGAGAGGTTCCCATTGGTCCGAGTTTTAGCTTTACGTTGATCTTCAAACAAACACGGTCATTATCATGACTTGTTTAACCAATCATCTATGTTATTTGTATTTAATGAGCGTGTTTTACTGTGGAAAAAAACTATTTACATTTTTATATGATCATAATTTAATATTTTTGTAGATTTTTCAATCATTATTTTATTTGAGGGGAATCATTTGAATGGCTTCTTTATCTTGCTTCTACAAAGTTGGAATGATAGAAAGTATTGAAAAAACGGAAGAAAAAAAATTACGGTGCCATTAAAATGTTTGGGGTCTTTAAGATCTCTTATGCTCACTAACAAGTCCTTTAAGCTCAGTAAGGTTGCATTTATTTGATTAAAAAAAACGGTGATAATGTGAACAATTATTACCATTACTTTTTTTTTTTATTGTCAAAGTTGTCAAAAAAATCGGTTGTGCTTCTTAATATTTTTGTGGAAACATGATACATTCTTTCATGTTTCTTTAATGAATTTAAAGTTCAAAAGAACAGCGTTTATTTATTTTTAAAAAATGATTAATTTAATGCATCCTAACACAGGTATTGCACCCAAATAAAAGTATTACATTTTTAAAATAAAAAAAAACTTTTAATTGTACTATATTTCACTTTAATTTGAAAGTCAATGAAATGTTTAAATTCCTTATCTGATATTGCATGTCCATATTTGACAGCCTCAGGAGGTTTAAATCAAGACAACATGGTCATTAAATCTACCCTCCCTCCTGCTTTTTTCAACACTTAGATCCCTGGAGCTGTTTTTCGCGAGCAGCCAGAACAACAAGCTCCTCTATGGAGAGCCACCAAAGTCGCCCCGTGCCAGCCGCAAGTTCTCCTCCCCACCCCCACTGGCCATCACCAAGACCTCGTCCCCCAACCGCCGCCGCAAACTGTCCCTCAACATCCCCATCATCACCGGTGGGAAGGCTCTGGACCTGGCTGCCCTTAGCTGTTCCTCCAATGGCTATGCAAGCATGTACTCCTCCATGTCCCCTTTCAGCAAGACCACGCTGGACATCAACAAGCTCTATGTGTCCAGCCCTATCACCAGCAAGATTCCTGATGATGGTGAAGGCAAGACGGACAAGGCTGATGAAGTTTCGCTGTGCAAACAGGGTGAGGACATAATGCTAATTTTCAGTAGTGCCAGAATCATTTTTGTTTCTCGGCCACAGCGTAAACAAAAAAAAACACTGCTTTATTTTTTCTATTATATTCATAACCTTATTAATAAAATGGTAACACTTGGTAACGCAAAGTCTTTATGTATAATGCATTATAAAAGTAGTAGTTAGTGCTTTCAAATGACAAATAGGCACACATGCATGTATACATTTTAGAAAATAAATAACATTATATTAAATATTATATGAGTATAAATATATGAGTATAAATACAGACATACTGTGTGGGTATTTATATGTACATTATGCATATACACAAAACACACATATATTATGCAAACAAAAACTATCAATTAATCGTGATTGTTTGAAAGCACTACTAATAATACAGTATGCTTTATAATGCACCTTATAATGCATTGTACAATATCATGAATAATTGGAACCACAGTTAATACATTTTAGCACTTATAAATATATCGTTACATATTGTTGAATTTTAAATTGAGGCATAATTATCTACAACAAGATATAATGTATCGCAATACACATTATGAATAATTATGATACATAATGACCTAATAATAACCCTTATAATGCATTATGCAAAAAGTCTTTAAGCAAAGTGTTACCTAAATATTATTATTGATCATTTTATATAATGTTTTACAAATATTTTGGTATTATTATTTGAGTATATACATGTCTGTATATATTGTTATAATAAAGTAGTCAGTCATTTATATACTATTACAGTATTTGATTTTTATTTTGTTAAATATTTATTTTTGCCATTTTTAAGGACAGTGTTTAGACAGGAAACAAAGTTGGGGAGATAGAGGGGGCACGGAATTAGGAAAAGTTCACATTTGCTGTTCCAACAGTAATGTTGTCTGTTATTTTTATTTAATTTCATTTTGTCTTACAAACCCTTTTTTAATCATAGCAGTAGTTTTTAAACGCAAACTGCAAACTGTCACAATATGGTGGGATTGTACTGTTTCACGCGTCCGATATGTCATGCGTATGGATAACTGTAATGCCTATGACTGGTTTTCTCTAGACATTTCAGTGAGGGAGGAAAGCGACAACGACCAGATCCAGAGTGACGAGGCAGAGGCTGAAGTGTCGCCCACCAAATCACCCACCACTCCCAAAAACGTCAAATGCAAAAACTCCTCAGGTAGAAGACACTCTGTCCTAGACTTCCCTGCCATGTTGTTATCGCTCACTGACATGAAAACCAGAGCACCTGCATC
This sequence comes from Puntigrus tetrazona, assembly GCF_018831695.1. Classification (NCBI taxonomy): domain Eukaryota; kingdom Metazoa; phylum Chordata; class Actinopteri; order Cypriniformes; family Cyprinidae; genus Puntigrus; species Puntigrus tetrazona. Next base: position 349,225 of record NC_056716.1, read on the forward strand.
TCACGCTGACAAGCCACCTGCACCCTTCAGACCAGCCAAATGTTGCATTTATCAGTGCCTCAAAATGGCAGACTCTCTGAGTGCTTAATTCAAAGGCCCATTCAGTTTTTTTTTTATTTTATTTTAAAGGTTTGCATATTCAGTTCTATTTAAAAACTACAGGTATCTTAGCATTTGAGATGTCTCTGTACACTGCTCGTTTTTTGTTCCCACGTGTCGCTCCCGTTTTAAAGCGCACGCCGTATCTGTAAACGTCTGAAGTGATCCTGAGGACGTAGATGGAAGCCTCGCAAGACACGATTCGTGCGAAATCTCATTAATTCTGTAGCTTTAAAAAAAAAAAAAAAGCTCAGGGAAACGCCAAAGGAGGCGTGAGTAGGTGTTTGGAAAACTTGTGCCATAGCAACCATTAGCATGTATTCTCTCTGCCACCCCGGTTACAGGGTTTGTTTGAGTGCGGTCGATGCACTGCAACAGTACTGTCTCTCCTTGCTTTCAAAACGAAATTAAATAGGGTTCAAAGGTCAACGACGACCCTGCTGATTCATATGTGTTACGCAGTGATGCCATTAAGCTTTAGAAGGCTGCAGAAGAATAAAGCATGTTACCCTTTTTTTTTCTGAACCCCTTCTGAAGAATGCAGCGACAAACTTGTTTTCTTTTAAAACGCTGCTTTTGGTATTTTCTGAGAGTGTATTTGAGACATACATCTTAGTGAAATGATGAGCTATTTTTAGTCTCAACCATCTTGAGAACCAGAGCCCTGCCTATTGTCTTGATGAAGACGCAGTCTGTGATTTTATGTTTCGTACCACCACCTGCTGGATGCTTAGATGCTCTACATCGTTGCCGCATCATCAGTCTTTTGCTCCAAAAAGGCATTTTTCATATTATAACATGATGCATTAGCCTGTGGAAAGTGCTTGCAAGTACAAAACTAACGGTATGGAAATATGTGCTTATTTTGGTCTTGCTGACAGCCGCAAACAATCTGGGTTGTGCTTTTTGTTTAACAGTCGTCGGGTGCAGTAGATACTTGTGACATTTTCATATGTCATCATCGGAGGCTTATCCATTGTGGAGATAATGTCACTGCCTCCATTATTTCTGCATGAGTCCATCTTGTCTTATTTCACACCTGCTGTACCCTTAAAGAGGAAACACTCTGAAACCGTGAATTCACATTTACTGAATTTTTGTCTAGACCTTTTAGTTCTTGGGCTACCGGCAGGTGACATTTTGTATGTCTAACAAGTTTTAGATACAACATTATTCTTTTTCATTCAGCTTTTAATTCTCTCTTAGTTTACAGATTCAAACTTTGTACCGTAGTCCATTTTAGACTTAATTGTGCTGTTTACTCATTTCATTTATTCGTTTAAATTTATTTACTTTCTAAAATATTTCATATTGATGTTTTAAAGTCTTAAATTTAGATATTTTGAGACTCTTAGATTTCTCTAGATTTCTTAGATCTTAAAATATTTAATAATAATGATTGGAAATCTTTCTTATGAAATAATTCTTAAATTCTGGTTGTCCAACCGACTGTTAACTGATTATTAAATTGCTCTGCAACCATAAACATAACACTGTGATTGATGGTAGTTAAAATGTAATTAATATTATATTAATTGTTGTCATCATCATTTTTTCTAATAGTAGTACGATCAATAATAAATTTGATTTATTGCTTTGGCTTACATTTCTGTACATGTTCAGAAAATGTGGCTGACAGTGTTGGAATCATTCTAATATTTGCACACAGATCTATATAAAAAATGTGTTTATTTGATTATAACATTGATCTCTGAATTGGTTTTGAGCAGCTGGCTAATTCTGAAATGAAAGCTAAATTAACGTGGTATTAACCTCCATGCGTGTATTTAACTATCGTGTGTTCTGCTTGTGTTTCTCTCTGTGCAGAATTCTCTCTGTTCTCATACAATAATGGCATGGTGATGTCGTCCTGTCGGGAGCTGGATAACAACCGTAGCGCCTTGTCTGCCGCTTCTGCCTTCGCCATTGCTACTGCTGGTGCCAACGAGGGCACGCCGACCAAGGAGAAGTACCGCCGCATGTCTCTGGCAAGCACAGGTAGGATTCAGCAATCTGTTTCAATCTCTCATAGGCTGTGGATATTTGTTGCCTGGCAGAAGAGGGAATAATGTGAATTTTGATTGGTTATCAGGGTTCCCCACAGATCAGAGGAACGGAGATAAGGAGTTTGTGATTCGCCGAGCAGCAACTAACAGAGTTCTCAATGTCCTCAGGCACTGGGTGTCCAAACACGCGCAGGTCAGATGAAGCAAACATTACACACTTTTAAAAATAAAAGGGTTTTGCAGCAGATGGAAGATCAATTTTTGGGTTCTCAAAGAACCTATCGGTGATCAGTTTTTTAACATAAACATGTATTACTGTGTGCGCCGTTAAAGGACTTTGAAACCAACACTGAGCTCAAAATGAAAGTGATTAGTTTCCTGGAGGAAGTGATGCATGACCCTGAACTTCTGACCCAAGAAAGGAAAGCCGCTGCCAACATCATAAGGTGAGTTGAGTGTGTCTGCACACTGACAGAATCAGTGCTGTCCTCACGTATCCTGTCCTGCAATATTTAACCTTAAATGCTTGTCTTTGTAATTAAATCAGTGGTTTTGCTTGTTTTTTTCCTTCTTTTTGGACAGGACACTGACACAGGAGGATCCTGGTGACAATCAGATCTGTCTGGAGGAGGTGCTGCAGATGGTGAGTGGGGAGATTCTGGGTCATCCTCCAAATTACTCAACGTTTCAGTGCTGAAATGATCAGAACTTCAAGTTTGGGGAAAAAAGACACTTTCCTACTGTCACGTGCCACCCTCACCGATATTCTTAAAATGCAATCTTGTGACCTTTTACAGTTTTATTTATATATA
>NC_056716.1:352241-353007 GCF_018831695.1 Puntigrus tetrazona
GTGTGTGTGTGTGTGTGTGTGTGTGTGTGTGTGTGGTGGGTTTCAGGACTTCGAAATGAATGGAGAGCTGAAGATGGGTGTGATCTGCCTGCTAGAGGAGGTGTTGAGAGACCCTGACCTTCTTCCCCAGGAGAGGAAAGCCACAGCAAACATACTAAGGCAGGTTATATAAGCACAACTTCTCACACATAAAATTAAAGCATTGAAATCAATATAAATGAAGATAATTTTTCTAAATAAACATAGATTTTATTTTCAAGGCAAACATGAAAGCTGATTAAAGGAAGTTGGCTTTTTCTTCCCAGTGCCCTTTCTCAAGATGACCAGGACGATGCCCAGCTGAAGATTGAAGATATTCTTCAGATGGTGCGGATAAGTTATGGTCTTTGCATGTGTTTATAAACCACAAGAAATAGCTTAAGTTTTCTTAAGTATTGGGACACACCTCTTAATTGCTTAATATGTTTCAATCAGATCAAAGTTGTATATAAATAAAGCACCTAACCACACATTCTTGAATGTGGTACGGCATGTGGACAGGATGACACCCCTGCAGCAAGTCAGTTTGTAAAATTTCATCACTGCTAGTTAATCTGGGGTCAACTGTAAGCAGCATTATTGGGAAACTGGAGCATTTAGGACCAACAGAAGACAATGTAAAGGCACAGGGTGGGATCACTCCATCACAGAGTGGGTGCATAGTACGAAAGAGTCACTAACGTTCTGCTGATTCAATAGCTGAGTTTCAGACTTCCATTGGCATTAA
>NC_056716.1:353111-354967 GCF_018831695.1 Puntigrus tetrazona
CACACACACACACACACACACACACACACACACACACACACACCCTTATCTTGCTTCTAAAATCCTCACCTACTGTGTTAATTGAAAAGTGTCTCTGGCAAAGAAAACATAACCAACAGTCACTCATCGCTAATTAGCAGTTTAATTATAGATTTTCATCAGAAGTTTATGTGCATACAATATGTGTAATTTATAGTTGTCATGTCAGCATCAGCATGATATTTTGCACTTTGCCATTAAACAGTGTTAGGTTGTTACAAGTACAAATGTTCCCAGAATAGACATTTTTTACATTTTAAAGGGGTAGTCCATCTAAACAAGATCTGTTTTAATTTACCAACCTTCATTTGTTTCAAAACCGATATACTATTGAACACATAATTTCAAACGCTTCGTAAATATGCAGTATTTATAACCTTGTCACACTAAAGAGCTGATTTTGTGTCTCATCCAGGCTGAATGCCCAAAGACTGAGTGTTTTGAATCTCTGTCAGCGATGGAGCTAGCTGAACAAATCACTCTTCTCGATCACATCGTCTTCAGGAGCATTCCCTACGAGTGAGTAGAGCATCAGCACGGTGCGGAGAGATGCAGACCTCGAGCCTCAAAGACACCAGAGAATAATGCATGAGCAAATCTGTGTCAGCCTTACTGAACATACTCATTATGGGCTTCAAAGTAGCTTGTGTGTTCACGAGAGAAGAAGACTCTGCAGATGCACATCAGTCACAATACACTGACTGTGTTCTTGCTGTAGGGAGTTCCTGGGCCAAGGATGGATGAAGACAGACAAGACGGAGAGAACTCCATACATCATGAAGACAAGTCAGCACTTCAATGATGTGAGTATATTTTAAGGAGGTATCTATCTGCTACCCTATTAGGATACCGAAGTACAGAAGTGTGACCCTGTTTGCACAAATGTCTCTCTGTGTAGATGAGTAATCTCGTGGCCTCTCAGATCATGAGCCACACAGATGTGGGCTCTAGAGCCAGCTCTATTGAAAAATGGGTAGCAGTGGCTGATATTTGCCGCTGTCTCAACAATTACAACGGTGTCTTGGAGATCACGTCTGCTCTGAACCGGAGCGCCATCTACAGGCTAAAGAAGACTTGGGCGAAAGTGTGCAAACAGGTGAGCGATGCGGAGTAAATGCTGTGCTTGTAAGGTTTTAATGTAGTAGATTATATGGAAAGACATATATTATTCACCGCCGTCTCTTCAAACAGACTAAAGCCCTAATGGACAAACTTCAAAAGACCGTGTCATCGGAGGGAAGGTTTAAAAACCTAAGGGAAACTCTAAAAAAGTGAGCTACTGATACATTTGGAAAGAAACGACATTATTATTACATAACTTAACTTGTTTTTGACCTTATTTCTGTCTTTCTGCAGCTGTAATCCACCTTGTGTTCCATATCTGGGTATGTATTTGACAGACCTCGCATTTATCGAAGAGGGAACACCAAACTTCACAGAAGAAGGGCTGGTTAACTTCTCAAAGATGAGAATGGTAAGAAATGGTGTCGCATCCTGTATGATTTGCTCAGGGACTAAAAGACTTGTAGATTTTTTTTTAGCTGTAGTATCTGATATTGTGTGGGTAGATTAATAATTCATGACGCTTTCTCTGCAGATATCTCATATAATACGAGAGATCCGACAGTTCCAGCAAACTCCGTACAGAATTGAGCACCAACCAAAGGTTAGACAAATAATTCATATTCAGATCAAGTTCTGACACCTCCATGCATCAGTGCTGCTTCAATAATATTACTTATAGATAATTTAATTAATCTCATGCATCTGTTCAGACAGTGTGTCATCTGTTCATAATATTTGCCTGATTTTTTTTT